>NW_025944643.1:0-7029 GCF_000764305.2 Hyalella azteca
CCGATATATGTCATTTTCGCGCGGTTTCCGTGTCATCAATTGAATGCATTCATAGGAAATAATGATGAATAGAAACCAATCCCAGGATTTATTTCAACATTGAATAGAATTGTGTTAATACATTTGCTTGAAATTGGCCCGATAATGGATTACAGTTCTCATGTAATTTTTACCATTTATTTCAATCAGGAAGAAGAATTCACAACACAAATCTTTTGCCAATAGAAAAAAATAATTTAGGGACGAAAAAAGATAACATTTGCTTGACGAATGTGGGTAAATATTGGCTGCAGAGACATGCAGAGAAAGAATTTCGAATACAATGGAATATCGTTGACCTGAATGCTTGGAAAAATTAGCTAGAAATTATTATACTGTTCTTGAGAAGACACCTTTTAAAAGTGCTTGCAAACGAAATGGTTTGGCATGAGACAATTTTTTAATATAACTTCTTATAAAACCATAAGACTTTTCTAACGTTCACACGCGGTACCGCGCAGACGCCATGCACCGAACTGCACCTGCTGAGCTCGTAGCTTTTATGCCCAGTTTTTATGTTCGTAGGTTTAGGTGCCCAGTGCATGGTTACAGTTCAGAGTACCAGGATTGGAGCAAAGAGGCGTGGGTTCGATCCCAGCTCTGTGCGCCAGTTTCTGGTCAGAATCAGCAAGGAGGCCGGGCGGTTAAGCACAGCAGAATTTAAATCAGGGAGTTGCGTGTTCGAGACCGCAACAAGCTGTGAATGTTCTGCTATGCTTAAGAATCGGCGACAGGCCTACGGCCTACTAAACGCTGAAACCGCTATATTATATATTATATTATGTCTGTAATGCTGTTCGTTTTTCCTTGTTTTTCAACTCGATCACATATTTAACAAGACAAACGCAATCAAGTGAAAAATTTTCACATGAAATTAAGCAATTAATGAAATCATTAATTGTTTGGCTGACTGGGCTGATAAGTGGCAGGTGCGTGTTAACGCTGACATATGTAAAGTAATCCACCTTGGCAAGAATAATGAACAGCAAGATTACATGCAGTATGAGAAGGCACGGTTGCAACGACGAGTGATGATGTCGAAGTCGACAATGGAAAAAGATTTAGGAGTTAATATCGACAATGAGTTGAAATTTTCTAAGCATATTGAAGGTCAAGCTAATAAAGCCAATAAACGACTTTGACTGATCAGACGCCCTTTCGAGTTCCTAGATGCAGAAGCGATGAAGCTGTTTGTTGCTGTCGTGCGCCCGAACTATAGAGTTTGGAAACGCCGTGCGGTCATCAAAACACTAAAAAAGGACAAAAATTTAGAAGAGAGTGTTCAAAGACATGCAACAAGGATAATTCCGGGATTAAAAGGCAAGCCTGGTGAAGAAAATTTAAAGATTATGAAGCTTCCAAGCCTCTGTTATCGACGTCTGCGTGGTGACCTCATTGAAGTATACAAGTATACTCATGGCTTATACAAGGTCCCAGAAGGATTACTAGAATTTGAAACTAGAACCAGCACCAGGGGCCACGGCTATAAACTAAAAAACTGCGTTGTAACACATCCATGCGACAACATTTCTTCTCGCTTCGAGTCACCGACATGTGGAACAGCCTCCCTGATAGCATCGTTGGCGCTCCGAGTATGAACGCCTTCCAGAACAGACTAGACCAGTGGTTTTTAACCTGGGTTCGATCGAACCCCCGGGGTTCGGTGAGTCGTTTGCTGGGGTTCGACGGTTTGTTTCACGGGACGTCACGCACTGCTTGGCCATTATTGGTAGCAGCAAGCAATTGCAACGCACTTAGATGAGCTGACAAAGTCTCTCGACGAATATATACTTCCCACCACAATCTCATACCCAGCATGGGTGAGAGAGCCATTCACGTTTAGTGTTGCACGAAATTTATGTTGTGTAGGTTTTTCTTTCAACAAAGTAATTTTGTGTACAAATGATGCATGGTACAGTTTATGCAGTTATATAGTAGATAGTTATTTAGCACAGACATATGTTTCGAATTAAAAAAAAACACAATTTATTTTCCTACCTACGAAGGGTTCGATGAATGCATGTATGGAACGTGCAGGGTTCGGTACCACCAAAAAGGTTAAGAACCACTGGACTAGACGAAGCTACGCATGAGCATAAGTTAAGTCTTAAATTGCCTAGCAACTTACGAACCTGGGGCCATACTCTCAAAATTCGCTAAGTGAACGTAAGTACTTACGTTCTATTTCATTGTCTATGATTGCTGGATTTTGCTTGAAAGGCCGTCAATGATTGGCTGATGAACTTACGATCTCTTAACTTTTTTTCAAAGTATAGGCCCAGGTAATAAGTCTAGCAGCTATCTCAATCAATCGTCAGTTATGGAAAGATCGGGTTCCAAAGGCCGGATCCCTTGTGGAATCAAGTCACGAAAAGTACAAGAATCGGCAACAGGCCATATGGGCCTATTTATTCAGTGCCGACACTTCTATTCTATTTCTATTCTGTTCTATTCTATGCATGTTCATGATACAGAATCTAGCTAACGGCTATAGAGTTTGAATAGAGTTAGGCAAAATTAGTTCAGTTTAGGATACATTCGTTTTCTAATGCTTCAACTCGAATTGCAGTGCTCAGTAGATATGAGTTTGCATCAACTGGTTTCACGCAATGTTGAAAAAGTTAAATATAAAATTCATAATTTTGGGCCCGAAGTTGTCTTCATGGCAATAGGGTATAGAAGGTAAGATAGGTGATGCAGAACTGTTCTCCGTCAGGCATATCTTGAGCTGTTGATACATACACGCCCCAGGATGTGGGAATATGTATTGCTGTGCATCCGAAATTGTTTAAACTTTAATTTCGTTAATTTTAACACATTTCAACTGCTTTCTTATTAAGAGAACTTTTTTCAAGTGCCCTACATCTGAAAACTGGACTTGCACTGCCATGAATTCATCGTTGCTGTTATGTGAATGATATAAGTTCTATATTGGGTGGGAGCTATTGGTAATGGTAATAAAAGTCAAGTGCAGTTCAGAAAGATGCTCCAACATATTTAATGAAATAATTAAAGGGGAAAATTTAACTCAAACGAACTGCCGTAAATTAGTGTCAGTGGTTGAGCAAGACGTCGTCTCAATAAAGAGTTAGGTTTGGATCAAGGTTTCGGTAGGGTTTCCGTCTTGCATCAGGTTGAGCAGTAACAACGTATAGTACGTAGATAACACGTAAGGTTTACTCTGGCGTTCTTGAAGGTTGAAATAGGGCAGAGGCTTTCCTATTTCAACGCATACGTATAGCACGTAAGGTTTACTCTGGTTACTGTGATGGTCAAATGAAGTAGGCGGCATCAGCAGTGTTTACGTGGCGCGCTGAAGGGACCAGGCCGCGTAGCTCAAGGCTTCAGTGGCAAACAACGAATAAACTTAAATAAAAACAGAGATTACACAAGAGGACAAAGACACTAGGGATTTATAGATGCGAAATTTATGTATGGTTAACTGAATTAAATTATATCAAATTAACTTAAATGGTTGATCCATTTAAGAGACAATTTAAGATTTGATCGTGGTGCGATGGTGTTAGTAAGCAAGATTGACACAGACCGGTATATTCAAAGATTTGACATGACATGCAATTAAAAAGTTAAATAATGCTATCTGAAATAATTGATTTCGATTAACAAGGCCAATCTTAAAAAGTAATATATCATTCAATAGCGAGGAGGATGATTAAATCTAATATACTAGAAGAAATCGGCGCAAGGCACGAAGGCCTGACCATCGGATGTCTCTTCTTCTGGCAACTGCTTTTAGAGATTTAACAAGCACGTAAATAAGCTATTTCTTAGTACGACAAGAAACACGGTACAGTTAGTCCAGAATTTCTAACTTGGAAAAGTAGCAAATGTGAATATATAATTTTTAATTGAGCAATTTGTATAATTATTAGTGAGCAATTGTAATAGCTTGTGGCCCGATACCATAACTACGTGTAAGTTATCAGTGGCATATTTGTGCAGTTTCCGGGTATTCATTTCAGTGGCCAACTGACACCATAAAATATATAGAAAAAAGAAGACAAATTTATACTGAATTTGACATAAATATAATGTATTAGCGGCGGATATCGTGCATATATGCGTAAACTTGCGAGGCAATTCAGAAGCAGTTTTGTTGTCAGAATAATTGTTTATTCGCTAAGAAACGGAGAGGAAATCAATCGATGGAAATTTTGATGAAATACGAATATATTGACGACGCACAAAACCAATATTACTTTCTGAGGCGCATGTTTCAGCGACGGTTCAGATATTTGTAAAGTCATTCCTCTTAATAAATGTGGGATTAATGGAATGCATTGATAAATAAATGACGCAATCGAGGAATCTATTCCAGAATTATGATTGGGACAGTTGCGCAGGCGAGTTCGGCGAATTAAGTGTCGATCCAGTGAACAGCTCTGAAGTATAATAGCTTTCAACCTGCTACAGACGTCCAGACTGTGTATTAATGTTTTTGATTATAAAACTATTCCCCTACGAGAAATTTTTTTTATATCATATCTAGAAAAGATTTTCGAATGATCAACTGAAGTAATTAGTCCTACGTCATGTTCTCCGTTTCGTTCTGGGACAGTTGCGCAGGCGAGTTCGGCGAATTAAGTGTCGATCCAGTGAACAGCTCTGAAGTATAATAGCTTTTAACCTGCTACAGACGTCCAGACTGTGTATTAATGTTTTTGATTATAAAACTATTCCCCTACGAGAAATTTTTTTTATATCAGTGCTACGATGAATTCTTGATACTGAATACATTTGAGGTATCAAATTGTTATTATGTAATCATTTATATCCTAATAAAAAATAAAAGTAATTAAATTTCGTGGAAATCAAATGAACCATTTGCATTTTATGCTTATTTTAAAATGCGATAAGAGGTCATTTTGAGCCTCCCTGCATGATAGCATTGTTGACGCACAGCCTCCGCGATAGCATCGTTGACGCTCCGAGTATGAACGCCTTCTAAAACAGACTAGACCAGTGGTTCTTAACCTGGGTTCGATCGAACCCCAGGGGTTCGGTGAATCGTTTTCTTGGGTTGGACGGTTTGTTTCACGGGACGCCACGCACTGCTTGGCCATTATTGGTTGCAGCAAGCAATTGCAATGCACTTAGATGAGCTGACAAAGTCTCTAGACGGATACTTCCCACCACAATCTCATACCCAGCACGGGTGAGACAGCCGTTCACGTTTAGCGTTGCGACCGCAGATGTGAATGATGAATACCTGGACGAAATCATTGGACTGCAGGAGAGCCAGGTTCAACAGCAACTCTTCAGAACAACAACGCTCTCAACGTTGAGGTGTCTCCAAATCGCAGCGTACTCCCTTGTCGCTAAGAAAGCCATGGATATTCTCATACCGTTTGTTACAACTTATCTTTGCGAGCAGTCCTTTTCGATGATGGTAAACATCAAAGCAAAGAAAAGGAAAAAACTTTGTTGCGACAATGCTATGAGGGTGGCACTTGCGTAGGTGAAGCCGCGCATTCCTGAAATTTTATCGCACTGAGGCAACAACAAAATTCACATTGGTTTACAATGAATTTTTATTTTGTTTTCGTTTATGTTCGAAATCTATGTTGTGTAGGCTTTTATCTTTCAACAAATTAATTTTGTGTGCAGATGATGCATGGTACAGTTTATGCAGTTAGATAGTATATAGTTATATAGCACAGACATATGTTTTGAATTAAAAAACACATTTTATTTTCCTACCTACGAAGGGTTCGATGAATGCATGTATGGAACATGCAGGGTTCGGTAACACCAAAAAGGTTAAGAACCACTGGACTAGACGAAGCTACGCAGGAGCATAAGTTAAATCTTAAATTGCCTAGCAACTTACGGACCAGGTAATAAGTTTAGCAGCTATCTCAATCAATCGTCAGTTATGGAAAGATCGGGTTCCAAAGGCCAGATCCCTTGTGAATCAAGTCACGAAAAGTACATGAATCGGCAACAGGCCATGGGCCTATTACTTCAGTGCCGACACTTCTATTCTATTCTATTTCTATTCTATTAATTCTATTCTATGCATATTCATGATACAGAATTTAGCTAACGGCTATAGAGTTTGAACAGCGTTAGGCAAAATTAGTTCAGTTAGGGATGAAACCGTATTTTGATGCTCTAACTCGAATTGCAGTACTCAGTAAATATGGGTTTGAAGAAACTAGTAAGTGTAATTGAAAAAATACGTGAAAAGAATAATTTCGTAATTTTGGGCCCGAAGTTGTCTTCATGGCAATAGGATAGAAGGGAATGTAGGTGATGCAGTATTCTTCACCGTTACGCGTATATGACCTGTTGATACATACACGCCCCAGGATATTGGAATACATATTGCTGTGCATCCAATATTGTTTAAACTTTAATTTCGTTAATGAATACATTTCAACTGCTTTCTAATTAAGAGAAATTTTTCAAGAGCTCTACATCTGAAAACTGGACTTGCACTGCCATGAATTCATCGTTGTTGTTATGAGAATGATATAAGTTCTATATTGTGAGCTATTGGTAATGGTAATAAAAGTCAAGTGCAGTTCACAAAGATGCTGCAACATATTTAATGAAATAATTAAAGGAGAAAATTTGACTCAAACGAACTGCCGTAAATTAGTGTCAATGTTTGAGCAAGAAAGTCGTCTCAATAAAGAGTTAGGTTTGGATCAAGGTTTCCGTAGGGTTTCCGTCTTGCATCAGGTTGAGCAGTAACAGCGTATACGTAGATAGCACGTAAGGTTACTCTGACGTTCCTGAAGGTTGAAATAGGGCAGAGGCTGTCTTATTTCAACGTATACGTATACTGTATAACATAAAAGGTTTACTCTTGTTTCTTTGCTGGTCAAAGAAAGTCAGGCAGCAGCGGCAGTGTTTACGTGGCGCGCATAAGGGACCAGGCCGCGTAGCTCAAGGCTTCAGTGGCAAACAATGAATAAACTTAAATAAAAGCAGAGATTACACAAGAGGACAAAGACACTAGGG
>NW_025944644.1:0-13300 GCF_000764305.2 Hyalella azteca
AATGCGATCAAACCAGTACACCAATCCGTCATGGGAATGACGGGTTTGTTTACGTTTCTCGATCTCAGTGACGTAACAAGAAAGCTGAACTGAAAGACGGAAATCCTCGTGGGTCAACCTTATATAGTTCAATCATGGTTCTCATAGCCTGCAAATTGTCGTTCCCCACAAAATAAAGGAGTGAAAATGTGGGAAGTGGGAACTGCACATATTAATCATCACTGTATCAATGAAATAACGAAAGGAGCTGCATGAGCTGCTGAAATTTTCCGGGATCACAAAATTCAGTTTGTTGCTCAGCACTAATATTATTGTTATATTTCAAACAGCTCAATTAACCTTCCATTATTAAGAGTTGGCTAATTCGTCCTTCAAGCTCAACACGCGTATACACGAAGAATGTATTTTATAGTAAAAAACCGTAGTTTTTACAAGTTTATCGGCCTTAGTTTACAAGCGCGTCTTGATTGCTTCAGAATTTCAAACGTTGCTCAGGGAAGCAAAGTGCCCCTTTGCCGAGCCTAGAGCGACTAGTGTTTTGATGGTCTATTAAACTTAATTATTTTGCTCTACCCTGACCAACTGATCATTAAAATTTTTGATTGACTAATCAGCGATCGATTTGAACATAATTGCCAAAGGTATGACGCAGTAAAGAAATTTTAGTTTCGATTATCGAAGGCTCTATAACTGTTGATTTTTGTGGCATACCAGTGTATCTCGTTTATATTTGTTACTTTCATTGGCATTTGATCTTTTCGGTCTCAACCGTCTGAGAATTGTAAGATGTTAATAATATATGTCAATAAAGTTTTATATTTTACCTTAGCGTTGGGTTCTGTGAACATTATTCAGTGTTTAGTCTACATTCTGCAGTCCACAATCGAGTTCTGCTATGCAGAAATGAATTTTTCTCGAAATGGCGCTAATAAAGGAGCTAATAAAAGCGATATTTAACTGAGTGAGATGAGGACAAGAATGGCCGCTCTCCTTGTATTTCAGTTCGTCCTGAGACTCAATGATGTTCTTTATCTTGCAAAGAGCAGGAGTGACCAAAAAATTAAAACCAATAAATATTTCTAACTAAATTAAATCGTTATCCTATTTGATCCTCAATTGTACCATAGTTGCGCACTCGTTCTAGTAGCACTGATTGCTTGACTTGCTTGCATGTAGAAAAGAATTTATCATGTATAGACAAATAAATTATAAACTCATATTAAATTAAAGTTTAAATTCAATTGCATTAATATATTTTTAATATAGCTGTCTTCCAGAATATTTATTTTGCTGATCCCGTGAAACTATGAGCTAACCAAAAGTTGGTCAGAATCTCATGGCAATTGTTCATCCCGTTGGAAATGTATTACGAACTCGAGGCCACAAAATACATAAAAATCTAAGAAAAGGCATTATGCTAAGGAAATAATTGCAAAAATTTACGCATATCAAACAATAATTTCCATTTTACAGAACCTAGGGCGAATAAAGTACACTCTTCATAACTTAACACTCGCATCTGTTCGTTTGTCGTGGCATCTATCAAGCGAATTGAGCTCTGATCACAAAGAACCTATGCAGACTGAAGCGTGAAGCGAACTCAAAGCATCGACAGAGTTATAGTGAATACAAGAGGTTCGTGTCTAACTGAAAAATCTTCGATATTCTTGTGGCTTAGCGGTGGCGTGCACACATTTGTATCAGTGAATTATTCAAGGGCGCGGAAGAATGGATTCAGATCGCTTCGTAAGACGTCATCGCCTTACGAATCTCGGGAATAAATTTTTGTTTGGACGCACGGACGATCGTTCAACTTCCCTGAAGTACTTGGAACGAGATTGCATCGGACAGAAATATGAGGAAATTTCTCAAATTTACCTATACTAAATAATTGGCAGATTATTGGCCGGTGACCGTTGGCCTCCTTGTGGCCTCAGATAAGCCGGCGAAATTTTTAGAGGAAGGCAACTGAGCGAAAGAAAGAGTAATGTTATCAATTCTACGAAGACTCTACAAAAACACGTTCAATAATCGCTGGTACCACACCTAATAACAGACCCACTCTAATATGAAACAATATTTCTCATCAATGTGACATAAGACAAGTAAATGAAAGGAAATATAATAAGAAAGTACATTAATTCAAAATATGGAGAGAAAAATAAGAGAATACAATCCAATTTCTAGCCCAAGATGTCCTTCACTGTCTGATGTAGGTTGCAGTTTTTAATATTTTGGATATAGCACCAGATATCCTTTCTGAAATAATGAAAATTTAAATTTTCTGACTGACTCGTCTCCCATTAGCAGCTTTTTCTACACTACGGAGTTGGAAGCGACCATGACCTCAGGCTGGCTTGATTTTTACCATTGTAAAAATTGTATAATTTATTATATACTAGAAGATGAGTCCGATGTTGCCCAAGCTTGGCAATTCCTGCTATTTCGGAATCCTGTAATCCTGAATCCCCACGTTCCACATACCCCTAATTCAGGTATAATGATAAAACTCCTACATTCTATTTGAATATAGGCCTCTCCACTCCCACATCTTATATAGAAGATAGATGAGTCTCATTTTACTCTCGTTAAGAAATAACTATTTGGGTCTTTAATATTAATCTACCTTTCTCAATTGCAAAACCAAATTTCATTTTTTGATCCAATACATTTCCATTCTCTCACTATGTAGGAAATAAATTCCAGGTTCACGGAATATGCCCCGATACGCTATGCATTGCTTATACTATACGCCCGTACAACCCCTATATATTTGTTGTCTAGGCTTCAATCAAACCCTACCCTTCACAAAAAAATTTTGTCGAATATCTATAAGATTTGTGAAAGTTTGGGAGTTTGTTTGAAGCCTGGCTTCGTATAGATATATTATATGGGCTATTCGGGAGCGTGTCCACGATACCAATCGCATCGAATTTTACCAGGACCTGAAATTTCGTTTATGACGATGGAATCAAGCGGCACTGTAAAACGGGCAGTTGAGGGTCGAAATCAAAAGGTGGAATTTGACTTTCAATTTTTTTCTGTAAATTTAGGTTAATCATTAACGGGTTGAAATTTTTAAATGAAGAAAAAGGATGCTGATAAAGAGGACGTGAGTGGCAAAAAATCGTTACGCATCGCGCGGTGCTCAAGTGCGCAGCAATACATCATATTTTTTAATTAAACTAATATTATATATAACAACACTTCATATTGCAACACTTCAGCTCATATGTATATATTAAACTAATTGTATGATTTGATGACTTCTTTTTGGATTTCGCTCTAAATGAAAGTGAAAAAAGCGACAAAATCCTCTGTAATGCTGGCCAAATCGTCAAGGAAGCAACTCATATTCCAGCTAGACGGCCCAGTTAACGCGCTCACTACGACGCCTGCGTTTAACGGCCGCGAGGTCGGCCAGCGTTTAGGACAAGGCGTCTGCCTGAGGAGCGTGATGGTCACCGAGCTACTGCCTGGTATGGGGCAAAAATGTGTGTGAATTTAGTTAATGTTAAGGGCTTAGGTTAATGTCTTCAACACTTTTTATAATTGCGCTGCAGTAGGGACAGTAACTTAGATATTTTAACTTTTGGACTTACACTCTTATATATAATACACTCTTACACAGATACACTCTTATATATAATTGAGAGAAATAGCGGACAAATCGGTTGAGTGTGGAAAACTCAATATCAGACAAAATCAAATCTCATCGCTGCTGAAGATACAGACAAAAAGTGTGAATCCCTCAACATTGCCGAAGAAAGTCTTGCTCCGGAGGACGATATGGTCTCCAAATCCTGGAGAATTTCACCTGTCGAACTACGACAGAAAAACAAACCACCTGCACGGCAAAAACTCCTACCGAAACTCCTTTGAGCTCTCGCACAACCAAAAGTTATGATTGGATCGTTGTAACTTAGGTTAGGTTGTGTGCATTCTTCCTCAAACCGAAGGACTGCATAACTGTAAGCTGGGCAGCTTATATACGGAAACTTCAAGCGGCTTGCCGTGCAATTCAGTTACAAGTACCACAAGCAAAAAAATGTAGCGGATCTATAATAATATTCCATGACAAAAGACATTTAGGAATGGACATCATGTAGAAATATTAATTATAAACGTATGAGTATGCAGAAAATGGAATTTGGAATTCAACATTTCAGTTTAGAATTTACGGAATGAATGAGGATTGCGATCACTGAGGAACTTTTGTACGGTATTAAGCCTGAAAAAATAACATATTTTTATGTTTTAATATTTGAATAGATATAATTAGGTGAATATATTGCATGGTTGAAAAGAATATTATGTGTCCAGTGCGAGTAGGATGCAAAATTATTGTTTAAATGCTACTTTTGTGAATGCCCTGGAATTTATACGTCCCACGCTCCGATTATCACGTCAGAGAGCTTAACTCAAATGATCGCGCGTTTATAAGGTACATGACATTTTAGTTGTGCATGTGCAATTTTGTTAGCTTGATTGATTGTTTAAAAATCTATAATAATTAACGTATGTAAATAATCATGTGTAAATACTATCATGAAGAGAAGTTGGGCTGTTTATATGACCCAGGCAATTAATGTTGTACATTAATTAATTAATTACATTAATTAATGTCATTAATAAACAATGATAAGCATGAAATCGAAAGATTTGCCTGTAATGCAATAATAGGTATACTCGTATATCTTCTTTATTAGAGAAGTCATCTAATTCAGCCAATATGTAGTTGGCAATAAAAATTTTTACAAATTTTGTTAGTTTCATTATTTCATTATTTAATAAACTAGTTAATAATGATGCATAAATTATAAATTATAATCATGAAGAACAATTTAATAATAAAAATAACTAGGAAAAATATCCATTTACTGTGGAGAGATCGGCGGCGATGGTTCGTACTAGAAGTCTGCTATGAGTATCACTTCTTATTCGGGATACATTCAAGACCCTGAACTACATCTAAATTAATACTTGCTATGACAACATATGTGTGAGTGAAATAAATAAGATAATGTATGACTTGAAGCTCTCACAGAAAGGAGTGGAAACGATAAATAAGAACACGGATTCACGATCAAATTAATAGGACAATTTCTTCGCCCTCGGAACGGGAGACATTAAATAGAAAGTCATTATTAAAAGAAAGTCATATATGAAGTAAATTGCAAATATCTTATATAATAATATAGTATTTTCCAATAACAAAATTAAAAGAGTATAGGACACATTCATCAGGTAAAAGTAATTCAATAATATAAATGAGAGCTGGATCATGCACACTCACGAATCCAAGTCCTCATAGAAAATCGGTACATAATTGGTAATTGAGATTGAATATTTGTGCAAATATTGTAAATTTTACCAACCAATATAACTTTTTGAACTCACGTCCAAACTGTTGTATGCGAACTATTCGCGGTATGATTGGGCCTTAAAGGTGGTACTGAAATATTCCCCGTGACATAAAAATAAACTAATTCAAGTCAGCAATGTTTTGCCTCCCAGAAACTTTAACTGCTCAACACAAATAAACTGGCAACTATCTTCAACTGCTACCACTTGACCCCACCTATTGTTACCGGGTCGCCTGCCGAAGACCACCACTGCCCTGGATGTGATGGACCATCATGATTCCTGCCTTCCGGAACGTAGCCTTCAACACTACAAGCCGTCCGTATCAAGGCCGTGGGTCGAACCAGCCCTCGGTCGAACGGCCACTGGTCGAAGGGCGATAAATTTTAGAACAGAACTATGCTATCTGAAACCTAACCTCAGATGCAGTGAACGTAAAATTACATAATTTAGCGATGCCCGGAAGTCATTTTCGATCCGCGGCCTGGTGGTGCACGGCAGGTGGTGGTCAAGGCCGGAAGAGGACAAAGCCGAGTGGTGCACGGCTGACTGGTGTAGGTCCGGAGAGATCCATGGCGTTCGATTCAGGGCTTATTGGTGCATAAAATTGGTGGTGCACGGCTGCGCTCCCGTTGTTACCAGCGTATAGTGGTAAATTTGAACATTATATTTATTGGGAGCGCAGCCGCGCACCACCAATTTTGTGCACCAATAAGCCCTGAATCGAACGCCTTGGATCTCTCCGGATATCCACCAATCAGCCGTGCACCACTCGGCTTTGTCCTCCTCTGGCCTTGACCACCACCTGCCGTGCACCACCAGGCCGCGGATCGAATATGACTTCCGGGCATCGTTAAATTACGTAATTTTACGTTCATCGCATCTGAGGTTAGGTTTCAGATAGCATAGTTCTGTTCCAAAATTTATCTTCCTTCGACAAGTGGCCGTTCGACCGAGGGCTGGTTCGACCCACGGCCTATATAGATACGGACGGCTTGAAGTGTTGGAGGCTACGTTCCGGGAGGCAGGAATCATGATGGTCCATAACATCCAGGGCAGTTGTGGTCTTCGGCAGGCGACACATATTTATTCTGCATTTCTGCGGGTATCGATACCAAATTCGCGTAACTGGATATAATGTTACTGATGCGAACGATGATATATCTTTCACGATCTTTTGTTTTATTGCTGGCTTTGCTTTTAGTTTTCTTATTATTAGTACAAGATTACCATCATGATTAATAATGAATGTTCAGGGCGACTAGCTGCATGCGAGACATGTGCTTCCGAACTATTATCGGGAATTTGGTCTCAGAGCGAGGAGTAGAGTTGGCTTTCATTTCATTTAAGTCAGTTGTGTCTATAACGAGCAGATCGGTGCCGTTATGGCCGGTTATGGCCTTAAAAGTGGCAGTTGTTAACTTTAGATCTTGTTTACGGCTCTTGTCTCGCAGTGAGCCCTCTCCCTGAATGAACTTAGAGTTCTCGCCGCCTTAAGTACCTCCATAAGAGGTACTGAGAGTTCTCACCATTAATTGAGCGTCTTTTTCAAGTACCATAATTTGTTGAAATAAAGAGTTTTAAGACCCCAATGGAGAACCGAAATAGAGTGTCTTTTATTGGCAATCGTTGAAGTGCTTTTAGATAAGTTAATGACTGGCGTTCCGCCCTGCGTGACCATGATATATGGACAGGAATGTCCGGTCCCACAGTTAACAAATAATAGTCATTAATTTGCAAGGTTATCGGTACACCGTTGTACCTGATGATCCGCGGGAACTGTACGGGATTCTTCAGTGGTACTTGATGACATAGAGTTTGGGAACCACAGCGAGCTCGAGACGAAGTCGACAGCTTCTCATTAGATTGGCTTGGCTTTCAAGACCGGACCGTTATTATTGTTCTTTAATTGCCGGCTTTATTGAGCAGACCAGAAGTGTTGTTCAGGATGCGTGCTTCCGGGCTGTCATCAACATACACGACGTCTCTTCTATATTAAATTACGACCCGAGAAGTCAAAATGTAGCTTTATTAACACTCCAGTTGAAACTTAAGACCAAAATTTATCTTGCATCCTAACTTATTCAAGACCCTTGCTGATTTCTGTAAAGCCAAATAGTACCACAACACAATTTGGTCCCACAATTAACGTAACTTTTACGTTTCGAAACGTTTGGCAAAGGGCTTCAGGCCAGTAGTCACAGTGCGGCGAAGTCCGTGAGCGAGAAATCCGCGACAAGGATGTGGAACCCATAAGGGGGAGGTATACCCTCCAGAAAAACTTTTTTGTTTATGGACGGATCACTCTGAAACTTGGAACACTTATGTAAGACAGAATTCTAAGACATTTTTGTTAGTGTGATTTTTTGAAAAAATTGATAGAAAACGTAAAATTCATAGAAAACGGACAAAAAAGGGGGTACTGGAGAAATCTATCTCCTCCTAGGGTTATGAAGCTACATCGATGAGGCATATACCATTCTATTCGCAAAGACCATACCAATGCAGTAACACGGCCCGATTTTTGATTTTTGCTTTAGTTTTTTTTACAAGCATTTTTCCATTTTTTTCATTTTTTCTCATTTCCCCCCCCCCCTTCCCCCCCATTTTGAATCCAAACTATGCACAAATCTAAAAAAAGGGCCGTGTTACTGCATAGGTATGGTCTTTACGAATAGAATGGTATAAGACGGCAAATTGTGTGGGACTGCAGCCGATACCGACGGACAGTTTAGACAGGCTAGAGGGGCGGGGGACGGCAAATTGTGTGGGACTGCAGCCGACACCGACAGACGGTTTAGACAGGCTAGAGGGGCGGGGGCACTGCAAGCTGTGTGGGACTGCAGCCGATACCGTCGGACGGTTTAGACAGGCAGGCGATGTCGAGGCTGCGCCTGTTGCAAGCACGGCAGTTACAGGCTATTTAGAGATGCCTGGCTGTTTCTCTAAAGGCTTATAGACAACAGCATACATTTCAAACGGTCCATGGAAACTCTCTACTGTCACCTGAATAACTAATCATTCGGCATAAACTGGACGTCTGATAACATAAATGAGATTATATTACATGTCATATACATGTATATGACATGAAATGAACGCAGTAATCAAGAAGAAGATCCTAATAAAACATTTCAAATTAAGTTTAACATCAGCTTGGTATCTTATTTTTTTGGTTCACATCTCCTAAGGAAAAAATGGGAGCGATAATTTTCTTGCAACATTGCATTAACATTTAATCCGAATCGATATAAAAATTCTGTCAATTTAAACGGAACCTAGGATCTTCAAAATAGGCATTAATAACAAACAGGAAGTCTTTGAGGAAACAAATTAAAGTAAGAAACTTATTGTACGGACATAATTTGGCTCAACAGCAGTTTATTGTATTGGAAGCTGCCAGTCAATATTATTGATCTGCTTGGCGTACCAGACCAGCTTTATTGACGCTTGTTGATAAATATTATAGGCTTTTCATCGTTGGTTTTCATTTTAATCCAAAAACTGCCAGACGGGCTACGGCCTTCACTGTCGCCTAACGCCGCCCCCAAAAACTCACCGGAAAAACTTGCTCGTTTTCTTTTGACTTATCGGCAACTCGGCAGCCGCCGGGCACTCGGAAAACATCCATGAAATATGCGATAAAAATCATTGAATTTATAGAGAAATGTTTGAATGACCTCGCTGAATCTGTTCAAATAAATCTGTTCAAATAACGTATGGCCAAATTTGGTTCAATTATGGGCTATACAAATTTTTCATAAATTGATTAATAAAACTGAATGTGCAGGCATCCTGAAATGGGGAAATTTATTTTTGAAGCCCTTAAAAAATAGCTTGAGGAATAAATATGGAGACTTCGGTTTTCTGGAAGGAAGTCTTTCGCATGTTCAGTCATTCAAAAAAAATCAGATCTAATAACAGGTGAAGTTATTTTTGTGGGGCAGCAGTTTGTGAAGCATATCTTAATCATACAAAAATTCTATCGCTCTTCAGATGAACTATAAAGCCACGCTTATACTATAATTTTTGATCATATGTCATATAAAAATACGATTAGTTTAAGAAATTGTGAGAAAAAAGCATAACGATATTAATTGCAAATAATCCATCCGGTCACGAACATGAATCCCGATGAAAATGATATCCGGTGTACAGATATATTTTTAAATTACAATTAGAGCCAGTAGCAGCCTAAAGCTTAAACAGAAGCCGGTTTTAAGAGAAGTAGATGCTTTGAAAGCCAGGTCGTACAGAGTGTTCGGGCCCTCGAGATCTGAGGACTGCCTTCAAAGGGCCTTTGAATTACATTGTTAGAAGAATGACCCCGGCCTTCGCTGTACTACGTCTGGGTCATCACAATACCGTTCTCCGAAGCCGATCATGCACTGGATTAGTTTACTTTACTTTGACTAGAAAAACATGTTCATCAAATAAGAACTGAACAACTTCATATCTGTTTGCATTGAATATGTAATGAAGATGCTCATTTCTTCATTGTATTTTCAATAAAAGAATTTCTTCACTATTTTCATTGACACAAAATTTAAAACTCAACAATTCTTTTCATAAAACGCGTAAAACCATGAAGGTAAAATTTTCTTTCCCTTGGCTATGAAAATTGAGACGATCGACCGGCTGGCAATTGCGGCCTTCCCGAATGTTTCGTAATTAAGTTCCGCAGCAATCGGACCCTGACCTTATCCTCCCAGCAGAGTGTGGTCCTATAATGATCATCGTTTATTTCAAGGATAATCTTTGATCTACGGCAGATCAAGGCGAGGCAGGAACACGAAACGGTAATTACCATCGTCATCAAAATGCTTGCACTGCGCCTAACGTCGGCTTCAGTTTCTGGTGCTCACTTTAGGCGAGCGTTTGCGTCTCTGTGGGATGTCGAAAACTCTTACTCTTCAATATATTCACTGTAAAAATAAAGTAAGTGGCATGATCTCATTAAAAAATTCACTTTAAAAATTCACTCATTGGACTGAAACTAAAAAGTAAAATCCGTTTTTAAAAAATATCTCGATACTGATAAATACTTGTATCTGCCTAAGTGGAAATAAGAGAAATTCATTTGTAAATGATATTCAGATATCAATGAAATCAGATACTCATGAAAAATTTTCATCGGAGTTTGGTAATGATTTCAATTTGTGAATGATACATTGATACATTTTTCCAACTATTTACTATGACATTTGCTTGGCAATTACAGTACTTCCACCGCCAAGTCTTGTCACGATATTTTTAGTTACTCGCCAGTGTATTTTTATTAAAAACTTTCCTTCCGAAAAACTGATTTCAACTCTCGACGATTGCAAGGCATTTTTTCCTCCGCTGATGAAGAATTATTCTCGACTCATTCAACCGTTCAGAAATCGAAGCAACTGCAATTCAAGTGGCAAGAAAATAGTCCAGAATTTTTCGTGGCAACGCAACACAAATTCAAAAATTTTGACCACAGAACTTTACCTGAATTAAAAATTTTTTTTTCATCAAAAGCCGAAATGAATAATTACTCCACCAACCAAAAAATACTCGAACTTCTTTGTTAATTTCACGGAACTCCTGGCAAAAATCTTGACGCTGGATATCAAACGTGGTCGAGGATAGAAGCAAAAGAAACCCTGTCGATCCATCTCCATTCCAAGTCAATTAATCTGCAACTTGTGATTATGATAGCGCGACTCTGATTGTCATCAATGGTTAAAGTTTGGTCGTTTGTCCTCAAGTTCACTTATTCTCAGTCGCTGTAAAAACAGACGCACGCGGCCGCGGTTAAAAGTCGACCCAGACGGCAAGCTGACTTGTCGCTTGCATGTCGTTCACATATCCTGCAAAATGTCGTTCCCCAAAAAATGTTACTGTTATAGGTTCAACTCATGGTTGAACTAGTGTAAGGTTGACCCATGAGAAGCTCATTTTTGCGGATGTAGTTCGTTGTTCGCTTCTAACGTTATTGATCTCAGTGACGTCACGTGTATTAACCAATCACCGTAATGCGATCAAACCAGTACACCAATCCGTCATGGGAATGACGGGTTTGTTTACGTTTCTCGATCTCAGTGACGTAACAAGAAAGCTGAACTGAAAGACGGAAATCCTCGTGGGTCAACCTTATATAGTTCAATCATGGTTCTCATAGCCTGCAAATTGTCGTTCCCCACAAAATAAAGGAGTGAAAATGTGGGAAGTGGGAACTGCACATATTAATCATCACTGTATCAATGAAATAACGAAAGGAGCTGCATGAGCTGCTGAAATTTTCCGGGATCACAAAATTCAGTTTGTTGCTCAGCACTAATATTATTGTTATATTTCAAACAGCTCAATTAACCTTCCATTATTAAGAGTTGGCTAATTCGTCCTTCAAGCTCAACACGCGTATACACGAAGAATGTATTTTATAGTAAAAAACCGTAGTTTTTACAAGTTTATCGGCCTTAGTTTACAAGCGCGTCTTGATTGCTTCAGAATTTCAAACGTTGCTCAGGGAAGCAAAGTGCCCCTTTGCCGAGCCTAGAGCGACTAGTGTTTTGATGGTCTATTAAACTTAATTATTTTGCTCTACCCTGACCAACTGATCATTAAAATTTTTGATTGACTAATCAGCGATCGATTTGAACATAATTGCCAAAGGTATGACGCAGTAAAGAAATTTTAGTTTCGATTATCGAAGGCTCTATAACTGTTGATTTTTGTGGCATACCAGTGTATCTCGTTTATATTTGTTACTTTCATTGGCATTTGATCTTTTCGGTCTCAACCGTCTGAGAATTGTAAGATGTTAATAATATATGTCAATAAAGTTTTATATTTTACCTTAGCGTTGGGTTCTGTGAACATTATTCAGTGTTTAGTCTACATTCTGCAGTCCACAATCGAGTTCTGCTATGCAGAAATGAATTTTTCTCGAAATGGCGCTAATAAAGGAGCTAATAAAAGCGATATTTAACTGAGTGAGATGAGGACAAGAATGGCCGCTCTCCTTGTATTTCAGTTCGTCCTGAGACTCAATGATGTTCTTTATCTTGCAAAGAGCAGGAGTGACCAAAAAATTAAAACCAATAAATATTTCTAACTAAATTAAATCGTTATCCTATTTGATCCTCAATTGTACCATAGTTGCGCACTCGTTCTAGTAGCACTGATTGCTTGACTTGCTTGCATGTAGAAAAGAATTTATCATGTATAGACAAATAAATTATAAACTCATATTAAATTAAAGTTTAAATTCAATTGCATTAATATATTTTTAATATAGCTGTCTTCCAGAATATTTATTTTGCTGATCCCGTGAAACTATGAGCTAACCAAAAGTTGGTCAGAATCTCATGGCAATTGTTCATCCCGTTGGAAATGTATTACGAACTCGAGGCCACAAAATACATAAAAATCTAAGAAAAGGCATTATGCTAAGGAAATAATTGCAAAAATTTACGCATATCAAACAATAATTTCCATTTTACAGAACCTAGGGCGAATAAAGTACACTCTTCATAACTTAACACTCGCATCTGTTCGTTTGTCGTGGCATCTATCAAGCGAATTGAGCTCTGATCACAAAGAACCTATGCAGACTGAAGCGTGAAGCGAACTCAAAGCATCGACAGAGTTATAGTGAATACAAGAGGTTCGTGTCTAACTGAAAAATCTTCGATATTCTTGTGGCTTAGCGGTGGCGTGCACACATTTGTATCAGTGAATTATTCAAGGGCGCGGAAGAATGGATTCAGATCGCTTCGTAAGACGTCATCGCCTTACGAATCTCGGGAATAAATTTTTGTTTGGACGCACGGACGATCGTTCAACTTCCCTGAAGTACTTGGAACGAGATTGCATCGGACAGAAATATGAGGAAATTTCTCAAATTTACCTATACTAAATAATTGGCAGATTATTGGCCGGTGACCGTTGGCCTCCTTGTGGC